>NW_026643258.1:0-27546 GCF_028829765.1 Penicillium waksmanii
AACTCCTTTAAACATATTAATCATTCTTATTGTAAAAAAAAACAGGTTAGTGTCCGGTGGTTGGTCGCTTCATTTGGGTTGGAGATTGTTTATGTTCGAATCATAATAACCTGATATATTATATAAACAAAATACAATATTTCAAAAATATACAAATATATAAGGTTTATTGAAAATCTTTATTATATATTTTTATTTTTCATAAACTAGATGTTTTATGTATATTTAATTAAATATATATACTAATTAAATTATTAAATTTAAAACTAATAAAAGTTTATGTAAACAAATATTAATAAAAAAAAATTTTTATATAAATGGCTATTTTATTATCAATTATTGAACCATTAATTTTAGTTGTGCCTGCTTTATTATCAGTTGCTTTTGTAACAGTTGGAGAAAGAAAAGGTATGGCTTCTATGCAAAGAAGATTAGGTCCTAATGCAGTAGGATTTTATGGATTATTACAAGCATTTGCTGATGCCTTGAAATTATTATTAAAAGAATATATAGCTCCAACTCAATCTAATATTATGTTGTTTTTCTTTGGACCAATGGTAACTTTAATATTTGCTTTATTAGGTTTTTTAGTTATTCCAGTGGGTTCAGGTCTATTTATATCAGATTATAATTTAGGTATGCTTTATGCATTAGCTGTTTCTTCTTTAGGGACATATGGTATATTATTAGCAGGATGATCAGCTAATTCTAAATATGCTTTTTTAGGTTCATTAAGAAGTACTGCTCAATTAATTAGTTATGAATTAGTATTAAGTTCTATTATTTTAATAGTTATCTTATTAACAGGTAATTTAAATATGATTACTATAGTAGAATCACAAAGAGTAGTTAATTTTATATTACCTTTATTTCCATTATTTATTTTATTCTTTATAGGTTCTGTAGCAGAAACTAATAGACCTCCTTTTGATTTAGCTGAAGCAGAATCAGAACTTGTTAGTGGATTTATGACAGAACACTCAGCTAGTATTTTTGTATTCTTTTTCTTAGCTGAATATTCTAGTATTGTTTTAATTTGTATATTAAATAGTATTTTATTTGCAGGTGGTTATTTATTTATTATACCTTCAACTTTATTATTTGATATATTAAATAGTGTATTAGGTTTAGAACATTCTGTATTAGAAAATATCTTTTCTTATGTATCATCATCTCCTTTAAATTTAGCTTTCAAAACTATATTCTTTATATTTGCATTTATTTGAGCAAGAGCTTCATTCCCTAGAATACGTTATGATCAATTAATGGGTGTTTGTTGAACAGTTATATTACCTTTAGTTATAGCTTATGTAATTTTTTACCCTTGTGTTTTATTTGGTTTAGATGCTTTACCTACACAAATATTATTATAGTAAAATTTACTTGTTTTTTTTTTGTATACTATACAGCATATAAATATTATAATGTAGTACTATATAGGTATATATACTACAATATAGTACTAGATTAAATATGCTAAAAATAAAACAGTATTTATTTAAGTAAATTTAAAAAGTATATATCCTCTTATGTATTACATAGAGTAATACTTATAATTTGTATAAAAACAATAATATAAGTAGTAAATATAAAATATATTATTTATTTATATATAAATGTCTTTATTATTATTATTAATCCCCTTAATAGGGATAGGTCTTGTAACAATAGAAGCTAATTATGGTTTAGCTGTTATAAATAATATAAAATTAAAATCTATAGCTTTAACAACATCTATTGTAAATTTAATAGTTTCTTTAGTAATGTTTATATTATTTGATTTTAGTAGTAAACAATTTCAATTTATAGAAGAACATTATCAAATAAGTTATTTTGATATTTATTTAGGTGTTGATGGTTTATCTATATACTTTATATTATTAACAACAATAATAATGCCAATAGCTATATTATCTAATTGAAATTCAATACAATCTAAAAATGTTTTATCATTTGTGGTTATAATGTTATTATTAGAAACTTTATTATTAGCAGTATTTTTAGTATTAGATATACTATTATTTTATATTTTTTTTGAAAGTATATTACCACCTTTATTTTTATTAATAGGATTATTTGGTTCAAGTAATAAAGTAAGAGCTAGTTTTTATTTATTTTTATATACTTTATTAGGTTCTTTATTTATGTTATTATCTATAATAGTTATGTCTTCTATTATGGGTACTACTGATTTTGATGCTTTATCAAAAGCAAATTTTAATTATATAACACAATTATTTTTATTTTATGGTATTTTTATAGCTTTTGCTGTAAAAACTCCAGTTATTTTTTTAAATACTTGGTTATTAAAAGCTCACGTTGAGTCACCTTTATCAGGTAGTATTATTTTAGCTGGTATAGTTTTAAAATTAAGTTTATATGGTATATTTAGATTAATATTACCTTTATTACCCAAAGCTTCTTTAAATTACACATATATTATATATGTTATAGGTGTTATAACTATAATATATGCTAGTTTTAGTACATTAAGAACAATAGATATTAAAGAACTTATTGCTTACTCATCTGTATCACATGCAGCTGTTTATTTAATAGGTGCATTTAGTAACACAATACAAGGTATTGAAGGTGCTATAGTTTTAGGATTAGCTCACGGTTTTGTTTCACCAGGATTATTTATTTGTGCTGGGGGTATTCTATATGATAGATCTTCTACTAGATTAATAACTTATTATAGAGGTATGGCTCAAGTTATGCCTATTTTCTCTATATTATTCTTTATATTATCATTAGGTAATAGTGGTACACCTTTAACATTAAATTTTATAGGAGAATTTATGTCTTTATATGGTGCCTTTGAAAGAATGCCTATATTAGGTATATTAGCTAGTACTTCTATAGTATTATCAGCAGCTTATACTATATTTATGTATAATAGAATTGCTTTTGGTGGTTCATATTCACCATACTTTATAGAAAATATAGGTGATGTAACTAGAAGAGAGTTTATTCTATTATTAGTATTTGTAATATTTACAGTATTATTTGGTATATATCCTGCACCAATATTAGATGGTCTACATTACTCAGTTTCTTCTTTAATATATAGTATTAATTAGTATTATAAGTATATAAATATATATATCCATTAGGTATATAATTATATCTTCTTACTAGCTCAATGGCAGAGCAGAATACTTCTAATATTCTGATCCGAGTTCGATCCTTGGGTAAGAAAAAAAAAAAAAAGAAAATTTTCTTTTTTTTTTTTTTTTTTTTTTTAAGCTCTTATAGCTCAATGGTAGAGCGGAATACTGTTAATATTTTGATAGATGTTCGATTCATCTTTAGAGCTTACATAATATGTAGTAATTATAAAATAATAATAATAATAATTAATCTGATACCATACAATCTTATATAGTTAAGATACAGAATAAGAAAGTATCCATATTTTAAATAAATACCCTAATATGCCACAATTAGTACCATTCTTTTTTGTTAATCAAGTAGTATTTGCCTTTGTAATATTAACAGTTTTAATATACGCATTTACTAAATTTATTTTACCTAAATTCGTACGTATATTTATTTCACGTATTTACATAAATAAATTATAATTTATTTATGTATTTATTTTAATAAATTAAACTAATAATATAATATATATATATATATATATTATTATAGTTATTATTTATAATAATAATAAATTATTATACATATCTCATAATAGAGTAAAAAAAAAAAATAAATAAACATTTAAATATATACAATTTTAATAATATGCGTCATTTAGATTTTGTATTAAGTCCATTAGACCAATTTGAAGTTAGAGATTTATTTTCTATAAATGCTAACTTATTAGGAAATTTACACCTATCTTTAACAAACATAGGTTTATACTTATCAATAAGTATTTTTATAATTTTAACTTATAGCTTATTAGCTACAAATAGTAATAAAATAATACCAAATAATTGATCAATAAGTCAAGAAAGTATATATGCTACAGTACATGGTATAGTAGTAAACCAAATTAACCCAAATAAAGGACAAATGTTCTTTCCTTTAATGTATGTATTATTCTTATTTATATTAGTAAATAATTTAATAGGTTTAGTACCATATAGTTTTGCATCAACATCTCATTTTATTTTAACATTCTCAATTAGTTTTACTATAGTTTTAGGTGCAACTATATTAGGTTTCCAAAGACATGGATTAAAATTCTTTTCATTATTTGTACCTTCAGGTTGTCCTTTAGCTTTATTACCTTTATTAGTTTTAATAGAGTTTATATCTTACTTATCAAGAAATGTTTCTTTAGGATTAAGATTAGCAGCTAATATATTAAGTGGACACATGCTTTTAAGTATATTAAGTGGATTTACATATAATATTATGACTAGTGGTATAATATTCTTTGTTTTAGGTTTAATACCTTTAGCATTTATTATAGCATTCTCAGGTTTAGAATTAGCTATAGCATTTATACAAGCACAAGTTTTCGTAGTTTTAGCATGTTCTTATATTAAAGATGGATTAGATTTACACTAATTAAAAAAAAATAAAAATAAATTATATGAAAATATAATTTAATACTAAATAAAAATTTTATTAATTTAAAAGTATTAATAAAGTTAATCTAATTATTTAAAGAAATAATTATTAATAGATATAAAAACTTTAAAAATAGGAAAGTCCAATACTAATTAAACATATATGTTTAAATAGTATATATTTATTCATTATAAAAATATAAGGATTTAAACAGAAACTACACAATAAAAAAAAAAAATATCGAACAAGAACCTTATGTTTAGTTTTATTAATTAGAAGGATAAAAAAAAATTAATTTTTTTTAACAGAAACTGGCTTATTTATATCTAAAAAAATAACACATTTTAATTAGTAAAAATTAAATGTATTACGCAATATAAGTGTTAGTCACAACATGTCTAACATAGAATGTATATTAAAACATTCTTAAAAAAAAAAAATAAAGAGTTTGATGATGGCTCTAACTGAACACTGTCCAAGTACTTGACACATGCTAATCGTACGACTAATTAGATTTTAAATAATATTTAAAAATAAGTAGTAGTGGTGTACAGGTGAGTAAATGATAAATTGGCTACCTTAAAGTTAGGGGGGGAAATCCCCCAATAAATTAACTAATAATATAGTATTATTATGAAAAATTAACTAATAATATATTATTAAGTTTAGTAAAGAACAATAACGAAAAATTAATGTATAAAAGTTTAACTATGTCGCAATAGACATAGATGCATTAATTTAGTTAATTCGATAAAAATCGTGTTTGCTTTAGGATGTAAATTTTTATCTCGGTGAGTAGTAGGAAAGGTAATGACTTTTCTAGCAATAACCGTAGTCGTAACTGGAAAGTTGATCGACCACATTGGGTCTGAAAAAAACCCAATGCTTTTTTGTACAGCAGTGAGGAATATTGGTCAATGGCCGCAAGGCTGAACCAGTAACTTGGAAGAATGAAAGTGTATTTGTATAAATACAATAGTGGTTAAACCACATAAAATTCTAAATAGATTATATATAATGACAAAATCTATTTATAAGTCTTGACCAAACTACGTGCCAGCAGTCGCGGTAATACGTAGAAGGCTAGTGTTAGTTATCTTTATTGGGTTTAAAGGGTAAGTAGACGGTAAATTAAACTCTAAAAGAGTACTTATTTACTAGAGTTATATGAGAGAAGGAAGAATTCCTGGAGTAGAGATAAAATTTTTTGATACCAGGAGGACTGTCAACGGCGAAGGCATCCTTCTATGTAATAACTGACGTTGAGAGACGAAGGCTTGGGTAGCAAACAGGATTAGATACCCTAATAGTCCAAGCAGACAATGATGAATGTCATTCATTAGATAAATTTTTAATGTATAAACGAAAGTGTAAGCATTCCACCTCAAGAGTACTATGGCAACATATAAACTGAAATCATTAGACCGTTTCTGAAACCAGTAGTGAAGTATGTTATTTAATTCGATGATCCGCGAAAAACCTTACCACAGCTTGTATAGCAGTTATGAAAAATTGTTACAAGCGCTGCATGGCTGTCTTTAGTTAATGTCGTGAGATTTGGTTAACTCCTCTAATTAACGAAAACCCTCACTTTATTTATATATATAAAGTGGTTCGCTATTACATTGGTTGATAATAGGGATTAAGACAAGTCATTATGGCCTAAATGCTGTGGGCTATAGACGTGCCACATACGCCTTTACAAAGGGATGCGATATTGTGAAATGGAGCTAACCCCCAAAAAAGGAAATACTATGGATAGTAGTCTGTAACTCGACTACTTGAATAAGGAATTACTAGTAATCGTGAATCACCATCGTCACGGTGAATTATTTCTCAGTTAGGTACTAACCACTCGTCAGGCGCTGAAAGAAGAAGATGCAGTAAGTTTGATGTTTTCTGTGTATGATTATAAATAAAGTTGTTTTATTATTACGCAGAAAAGTTTTCGTATGCAAAACTTTGATTGGTGTTAAGTCGAAATAAGGTTCGTGTAATGGAAATTGCACGGGGAGTATAAAAATTAAAAAAAAAAATAGTATACATATATAATTATATGTATATATCTTTAAAAGGTAAATTGGAAGTCATTTCCAACTGGTTCAAATCCAGAAAAAGATATCAAAAAAATTTTTTTTTTTAAAGGAAGGGTCCGTATGTTGGTTTACGGGTTGAGCTGTAAACTCAATGGCTATAGGCCATCGAAGGTTCGATTCCCTTTTCTTCCTAATTAGATTTATTTATCTAATCCTATCTAGATATTTTATTATTAGTATAGTTTATTGATAGATTATATTTTTTTTTTAATGTATAATATATTTTTATTAAATGATAATATCACTAATGGATTTAGTGCAGGATTACCTGACATTATATATGTGTTAGCTTTATTATTAGCATATTGTACTATAGCTAGTAAAAATCCTATTGTATCAGTATTATATTTAATAGCTTTATTTGTAAATATAGCTAGTTTATTAATATTAGTAGGATATAATTTTTTAGGGTTATCTTATATATTAGTATATGTAGGAGCTATATCAATATTATTTCTGTTTATATTAATGTTAATAAATATTAGAACATCAGAAATTACTCATAATACTAGAAAAGATGGTCCTTTAACTATAGGTGTAGGTGTTAGTTTTATTATAACAGTAAGTCAAGCATTACCTATAAATCTTACAGAATATACTGTATTTAGTGAAATAGCAAAAACATATGTACAAAGTGCTATAGAAATAGATAACGAATCAGTAAAAATAATGGATTTAAAACAATATATGGGATTTGCAAGTAGTAAAGGTTGAGATAGTTCACTTGTAGAAGCAACACACATAACAGGTATAGGTAATATTATGTATACAAACTATGCTATTTGATTAATAGTAAGTTCAATGATATTATTAACAGGTATGGTAGGAGCAATTGTTATAACAATTAAACAAAAATAATAAAATAAGTAGTATTAACTTTAACATAAATAAAAAAAAAATGATATATAGATCAAAAAGTAATTTTCAAAATCATCCTTTTCATTTAGTGTCACCCTCACCATGACCATTATTTACTAGTGTTTCATTATTTATATTAACAACAGCTACAGTATTATTTATGCACGGATTCCAAGGATTCGAATATTTAGTACCTTTTGCTGTGTTTAATGTAATGTACGTAATGGGTTTATGATTTAGAGATGTAATTTCAGAAGGTACATATTTAGGTAATCACACAAATGCTGTACAAAAAGGATTAAATTTAGGAGTAGGTTTATTCATTATTTCTGAAGTTTTCTTCTTTTTAGCCATATTCTGAGCTTTCTTCCATAGTGCTATTTCACCTAGTATAGAATTAGGTGCACAATGACCACCATTAGGTATACAAGCAGTAAATCCTTTTGAGTTACCATTATTAAATACTATATTATTATTATCTTCAGGTGTAACAATTACATATGCACACCACTCATTAATACAAGGTAATAGAAAAGGAGCTTTATATGGAACAGTTGTAACTATAATATTAGCTATAGTATTCACATTCTTCCAAGGTGTTGAGTATTCAGTTTCTTCTTTCACAATCTCTGATAGTGTTTATGGTTCATGTTTTTACTTTGGAACAGGTTTCCACGGTATACACGTTATGGTAGGAACAGCCTTTTTAGCTGTAGGATTATGACGTTTAGCTGCATACCATTTAACAGATCACCATCATTTAGGTTACGAATCAGGTATATTATACTGACATTTTGTTGACGTAGTATGATTATTCTTATATATTTCTGTTTATTACTGAGGTTATTAGAATGTTAAATAAATTAAATTATAATTATAATTTAATATAGAGACTTTAGTTTAATGGTAAAACATGTGACTTTTAATCATTACCATATGGGTTCAAATCCCATAAGTCTTACAAAGATATTGATAAAAAAAAAAAAAAAAAAAAAACGAATAAATATTAATTAATGACTATAAGTTAATGGTAGACTGCTTATTTACCATATAAGATGTGCTGATTCGAATTCAGCTAGTCATAATTAGTTAAAAATTAATATTATTATGGCTATAAGTTAACGGTAGACTGTTTACCTTCCAAGTAAAGTGTGTCGATTCGAATTCGACTAGCCGTATATAAATAAGCTAGGGTTAGTAACTTAATTGGTAAAGGGTTTTCTTGTCGAGAAAATAGATGTCGGATCGAAGCCGACCTAACTCGTATTTAAGTTGTAAAAAACTAATATAAAAAAAAATAAAAGGAAAAGTTGCTATTGGTAGGGTAAGATATTTGCTAAATATTGTGTTTTAACACTTAGATGTTCGATTCATCTCTTTTCCGAAGAGCATAGTTTAATAGGCAAAACTGTAAGCTTCAACCTTATATTTCTTAGTTCAAATCTAAGTGCTCTTGGGTGAAAAAAAAAAGTTATATTGGTTCTTTAACTTAACCGGTAAAGTGTATTCTTGATAAGGATATGTTCAGTGTTCGAGTCACTGAAGAATCAAAAAAAAAAGAGAGTTGGCTGAGTGGTTTAAGGCGACTAGCTTGAGTCTAGTTAAAGGTAAAAACTTTCATATGTTCGAATCATATACTCTCTGAAATCTATAAAGTGAAAAAGTTTAAAAATAAAAAAAAATACAGGTTAGTGTCCGGTGGTTGGTCGCTTCATTTGGGTTGGAGATTGTTTATGTTCGAATCATAATAACCTGATATATTATATAAATAAAATATATATTTCACAATATAGATGATATGCATCGTATAAATCTTGAGTAATCAAGGTAAGTATATAAAGAAACTATTATGGATGGTATGCTATATATTTCAAGATTAATCTAGTGAGATCTAGAGATCAAAGAGAAATCTTATAATCAGACAAAGTGAATTGAAATATCTTAGTAACTTTAGGAAAAGAAATCAAACGAGATTGTTATTAGGTGTCTTCTTAATAACAAAAGCCAATAAATCAAGTAAAATGGAAAAAAATCTGTTTGAATAAAGGGGAACCTTCCTCTAAGGCTAAAGAAAATATATAAGCGATAGAGTAGAAGTACCGTGAGGGAAAAAGCTGAAATAGTAGTTTTATAAGCAGCTCGAGTAAAATTTTAAATAAAAAATAAGAGCGTACCTTTTGCATAATGGGTCAGCAAGTTAATTTTAGATGCAAGCAAGGGTTATACATAAGTAGTAACTGATAGTAAAGAAATGAAGAAAATAACGCTTGCTTAGATAAACCAATTATGAAAAAATGAATAAGTATCTAGGATTAGACCCGAAGGCTAGTGATCTTACCATGATCAGGGTTATAAAAGCCCGAACGGGTTATCGTTGTAAAGATATCCGAAGAATTGTGGTAAGTTAGTGAAAGACAAAACTGACTAGTATAGCTGGTTTTCCGCGAAACCTATGTAAGTAGGTAATTTAATTAACATCTTAGCAGGTACAGAACTGTGATCTCGGACAATACCATAGGTATTTGTCAATATTCGGGGGGTTGTAGCGACTTTACCGGAGAGTATTTGCACTCGGAAGGGCAAAGATGAATGTTAAATAATCGGACATAGTGCGATAAGGTTGTATGTCTAAAGGGAAACAGCCCAGAACAAGAGTTAAGGTTCCAAAATTATTGTTAAGTGAAATTAAGGATGTTTTTTTTTAAAACAATCAGGAAATAGGCTTAGAAGCGGCCATTTTTTGAAGACCTCGTAACAGAGCACTGATTAAATTTTTAGGAGAAAACGCCGAAAATTTAACGGATCTAAAATAATATACCGAAACCTTGTACACATTAAATGTGGGGTAGCGGAACATTGGATAAAAATCATATGATTTACATTTATTCTAAATGTAAATAAAAAATAGTGTAGAAATAAGGTTATAGTAGTTAAATATTATGTTATTATTTAACGATAATAGTATGGTATTTACACTACTATAAAGATTCAGATGTACCTAAGAGATAGATAATTTCGTTTTTAGGAGAAAGTTTTTTATAATTATATAATAATTATCTTATTTTATAAGGTCTAAAGTTAGACCACTAATCTATGAAATTTCCAAGAGAGAATGCTGACATGAGTAACGAAAAAGGCTAATATTGGCCTCGCCTTAAGCTTATGGCTTCGAACCTAAAATCGGTGTCTAAAAATATTAATCAAATGGTAATTTTGATGATGAATAATAAACTCTGATTTAATAAAAAATAAAACCTTTAACAAGTAATAAAGGTTCTGGAAAATATTTTTATTATATTTGTTAATATACTAACAGAAGGAGTTAGGTAGAAAACTACCTATTAACCAGATGCGTTATTACACCGTACCTAGCAACTAACACAAGTAAGCAAGTAGAGAATACAAAGGCGTTTGAGTGAACAATCATTAAGGAACTCGGCAAATTGACTCTGTACCTTCGGAATAAGGAGGGCCATTATTATTAATTTAATTAAATGATATTAAATTAATAATAAGAGGAATCATGAAATAATGTTGTACGACTGTTTAATAAAAACACAGCACTCTGCAAAGATAAAAAATCAAAGTATTGAGTGTGATGTCTGCCCGATGTCGGCTGGGTAACGGATTTTCCTTGGTTATTAACTGAGGTTTTGAAGGACACCCCGATTAATGGCGGCCTTACCTATGAGGGTCCTAAGGTAGCGAAATACCTTGGCCGTTAAATGCGGTCCTGCATGAATGACTTAACGATGCAACAGCTGTCTCGATGATTGTCTCAGTGAAATTGGAATAGCAGTGCAGATACTGTTTACCTCTAGATAGACGAGAAGACCCTATGCAGCTTTACTGTTACTAATTACAAGAGTAAACCTTTAGGATGATTTATAGTGTATAAGGTAGTTGAAAGATAACAATGAAACACCTTTATTCGAATCCTATATTATTCTCTTGATGATTGGGAGGCAGTTTATGCGGGGCACAGATCCCACAAAAAGTACCTGGGTATATCCAAAGTTCATATTGTAAACTTGTATGTTTACATACAAATATTTTAATTTGTAATAATTATTTTTATAATTATACAGTTACTATTCGATTAAATTCTACATTTATTTTTATTTTAAGTAAGATTTTAACTATGTGGTGAATAGATGTATATTAAACTTTAATATTTAAAAGTTTTTTGTTATATTTAAGTTGTATTTGTCAACTTAAATATGATATTTATTTATACTTTAAAAGTTTAATGGCTTAATCTTGCTTTACTGTTTGACCTACGAGTCTATCAGTCGCGTAAGCGGGGCATATGATCACAAGATGCATTAAGGAAAGGTCTTGGATTATAGAAAAAGTTACGCTAGGGATTTATAACTGTGAGTCCTCCAATATTTAAAAATATTGGTAATATATTGGGTAAATTTCAAAGACAACTTATATTATTTAAGTGTATTTGAAGCGAAACTTATTTAAAGCGTTAGTTTATCATTGTGATAAATTTAAATAAGGACGTTCAACGACTAAAAGGTGAGTACAGCTAACAATAATCCTTTTTTAATGCCCAACATCTTTATTAATGGTAAATATATATTTACCTTATAATTTAAATTGTATAATTATTATTTATTAATAATGGAATAGACTTGATTTTCAAGCTTTAATGTTATACAATTAATTATATTAATTGTATTAATGTTATTAAATACAAAAAATATGTTAAATATTCTAAAATCAAAATTAAATAATACATATAAAAAAAAATCATTACATGATGCACCTGAAGTTAAATATAATAAAGATTTAGTACCTGCGGTAAGTAATTGAAAAAGTAGTATTTATTGTTATAACAAAAATGCTATAAGTTTAATACCAATTAAAAGTAGATTTGTAATGAAATTAGTTAAAGGTTATTTTAATTCATACCATTTAGAATTAGAATCACTTTTAAGAAAAGAAAGATTACGTCGTAGATTTAGAAAAATATCAATTAATAGAATATTTATTAGTGAAGGTGAATTTAAACATACTAATGATAAAGTTAATATTACATTATATGTTTATAATAAACAAAAGCTTAATTATTTATTAAAACTTAAAAAAAGATATACAAGATTGTTTAAAAAATCTAAATTTACAAACAAATTGAAATTAATAAGACAGGTAGGTATAAGTATATTAAACCAACAAAAAGTAAAAAGTACAGTATTATCTAATGTTTTACCAAAATATAATTCAATAATACATTCAGTACAAAATATTTACTATCAAAGGTTTATAAAAAAAAGTTTAAAAAGATTAAAATATTATATGCTTTATAAACAAATACTTTATATTAATAAAGCTAAATTCGAAAATTCATATTTACAAGGTTTAATAAGTTTAATAAGAAAAATTTATAATAAAAATGTTGAGTTTAATATTATAAATTTAAAATATTTTTATTTTAATAGTAGTATTTACTCACAACCATTAGAATTAAAATTAAAAAAAAAAAAGAAATGTGTTAAGATACCTTAAAGTATTAATTAGAAAAGCAAAATTGAAAAATATTAAATTAGTAGAAAAAACAAAAGAATTTTTTACAATTAATAGTTTTGATACTAATAGTTCAGTTAATGATTTAGTGCAGCAAAATAAAACAAATACTAAATATCTGAAAAAAATTATATTAAATGATATAAAATATAAAAGAGTATCAGGTGTTAGATTAGAGGCTGCTGGTAGATTAACTAGACGTTTTTCTGCTTCAAGATCTAAACGTAGAACTAAATATAAAGGAAATTTAGAAAATGCTTATTCTTCTGATCATGGTTATCCTACACCTCTTTTAAGAGGTAATTTTAAATCTAATTTACAATGTACTGTAATAAACTCTACTTCTCGTGTAGGAGCTTTTGGAGTTAAAGGTTGAGTAAGTGGTACTTAATATTTAAACTAATATTTTTTATAATAATTTTCCCTTCCTAAATTTAATTAATAAAGATGATGAAATAGTCTGAACCGTTTTGAGAAAAATGGAAATATAAGTAAGATAATCGTGTATTTGCATGATTATTTAGCTTTATGATAACATAAATTGAACAGGCTAATTTGCGCAAGAGAGTACAAATTGAGTGCGCGGTTTGGCACCTCGATGTCGGCTTAGCTCATCCTCATGCATGCAGAAATCATGAAGGGTTCGACTGTTCGTCGATTAAAGAGCTACATGAGCTGGGTTTAATACGTCGTGAGACAGTATGGTTTCTATCTTCTAGAGGAACATTAAGTAGATTAAAGATAGCCCCTTCGTACGAAAGGAGTTGGGTATATTGATCCCTGGTTTACCTGTTGTTTATAGTATATATATATTTTTATAATATATATATCGAATACTTGTACTAAAGTATTTTTTTTTGATCCTATAGGCATGGCAGGAAAGCTACATCAGTTAAAGATAAGTGTTGAAAGCATATAAACGCGAAGCAAACTTTATTATACTTTTAAACGTAGTAGAACACTACGAGTTTAGTTGTTATATATTTATATTTAACAATTTATAGGCTTTAGTTGTAAGAATGAAAACATTTTTAGATATAAAGTACTAATTATTAGGATACTACCTATTACACATATCATAATTTAGTTATAGGCCTTTTTAGCATAAAAGTAATGCAACCGTTTTGTAATCGGTAGAAGTGAGTGCGATTCTTGCATTAGGCTATAATATAGTTATTAATATTTATTATTTTTTTTAATAATAATTATTATAATAAAAGACCCAATGGTCAAATCTGGTTAAGACATAACATTTTCACTGTTAGTGCGGGGGTTCAAATCCCTCTTGGGTTATAAAAGATAAATATATTTATCTTTAAAAGAGATTAGCTCAGTTGGTAGAGCTGTCGCTTTACACGCGAAAGGTCAGGTGTTCAAGTCACCTATCTCTTAAAGTGGATTGATGTAATAGTTAACATATATGGCTCATGCCCATAAAATTTAGGTGCAACCCCTAAGTCCGCTACCAAAGACTATAGCTTAATCGGTAAAGCGAACCACTCATGATGGTTTGAGTAAATGTTCAAGTCATTTTAGTCTTATATAATCCGAGTGCTGGAATTGGTAGACAGTCTTAATTTAAGCTTAAGTGGCGCAAGCCGTAAACGTTCGACTCGTTTCTCGGGTATTATTATTATTTATAAATAACATATAAATTTTATTTATTGTTATAAACAATTTTACATTGTAAATTGCAATGTATTATGCAATATAAGTGTGTGTTACTTTAAACCTATACATTATATTTCATATAGTATAAAGTTTATTTAAAAATTTTTTTAATAAATTTTTATTTTTTATTGTAAAAAAAATTTTTTAGGGGTTATAGTTTAACTGGTAAAACGACGATTTTGCATATCGTTATTTCAGGATCGAGTCCTGATAACTCCAAGAATACTTTAATTATTTAGTATTTAGTTAATATAAAACATATAAATATTTATATGATTATATTTTTAATAGCATTATTAAAAGCTCGAGAAGCTCAACTGGTAGAGCGAATCATTGAAGCTGATTAGGTTGTAAGTTCAAATCTTATCTTGAGCAAGTTAATGCTTCATGGGTATGCTGAAATTGGTAACCAGGTTCCGCTTAGGACGGAATAGTTTTATACTTTACAAGTTCAAGTCTTGTTACCCATAGTTTATGTTGTCGACTTAATCGGTAAGTCATAAATTTTTGGTATTTACTATTGGGTGTTCGAGTCGCCCCAACATAAAATATATATATACAAACATTAATTTTTATGTATATATATATATATCTTAGCTAAGATAGTTTAATAGGTAGAACAATAATTTCATGAATTAAGAATGAGAATTCGAATTTCTCTCTTGGCCTGAAAAGAAAAACACAAAGTGTGTTTAATATACGTAAATTTAGGATAATAAATACGTAAATATATCTATATATATAGGTTATATCCTAAAAAAAAAAAAAGGATTGTATATATATATATATATATGAAATAATAGATTATATAAAGTAAATTCAATAAGTTATATATACATTTTTTTTATAAAAGTATATAAAAAAAAAAATAACGGTAAGTTGTATATTGGTTTAATTTTTTTTTAAGAAACCTTTAGTATACAAATGAAATAAATTTAAAATAAATATTAATGACTAATACACAAATAGCGTTAGATACTATAATTAATAGCGGAATATCTCTAGAAGATCTTGAGAAATTTTTTACAATGCATAATGGAAAAATGGTTTATTTACCACTAAATATCCCCACAATTGATCATCATCATATTGTATTTAAACAAGAATGTATAAAGCATTTTTGTAATAATATGAGTATAATTCGTAATTGATCTTCTAAATGTTGGTGTAGTAGTAATCAAGTAATAGATTTTCATAAAGCAAATGATCTGTGGTTTATATTTGATATTTTAAAAAATAACCCTGAAAGATTTTTAACTTTAATAACAGCAGCTGGTATAAGTATACCATTATATAATGGTAATTTAGATTTAGCTTCAATTAGTGTTTTTATAAGAAAGTTAACTTTTTCAAGATTAATAAGTTTATATGCGGCTTCATTTGATAAAAGATTATTAGCTAACACAATGAATGATAGAGTTTTTGTAGACCATAGTGGTAATCGTTTATTAATTAAACAACCAAATGGTTTGGTTAAGTTTAGTGAAAAAGGTTTACAAGAAAAAATAGTAAACCCTAGAGATGCTAGATTAGGACAGGCACCTGTATTAGATAATGAAGGTAAATATACAAATATGTTATATTATGAGGAAATATCTAAAAATGTAAAACCAGGGTTTTTTACAGCACCTATAAACAGAGTGCCTAATACTACACCTGAGGAACTAGCGACATATATGGTATGTTTAGATTATATGGATCATATGCATAGTCAACGTATTCAAGCTATAAAAAGCTATAGTATTTTAAAACAACACGCACCAGATATATTAGCAAATTTAACATAGTATGCATTATGTAAACTATTATTATAAAAAGAATTAATATTTATTTTAAGTTAGGTGGGTATAGTTCAATGGTAGAACGGCTGTATGTGGCATAGTATATCCTAGTTCAAATCTAGGTATCCTCCCAAAAAAAAAATACAAATTATGTATTTTAAGAACTAAAATTTATTATCATAAAATTAATAATTAATATAGATCTACTAGATATATATTAAGGTTATTCTAGTTTAAATAAGGATCCCTTATAAAAAAGATCTAATAATAGTTTATATAAAGTAAATTCAATAAGTTATATATACATTTTTTTTATAAAAGTATATAAAAATATAAAGAATTAACGGTATGTTGTGTATTGGTTTAATATTTTTTTTAAAGAAACCTTTAGTATACGAATGAAAAAATTAAATACATTAACCTTTGTCCGGAAGGTTTAATAGCGAAAGTAATAGGCAAGAAAGAGGTTTTTCAACTTCAACAATAAATTTAGATATAAATGGTGTAGAACAAGTTCAAAGTAACGTGTTTACATTTAAACAACCTAGTGAATGACAAGAAAGATGATTTTTATCATCAAATGCTAAAGATATTGGAACATTATATTTAATGTTTGCATTATTTTCAGGTTTGATAGGTACAGCCTTTTCTGTGTTAATAAGATTAGAATTATCAGGACCAGGTGTTCAATATATATCAGATAATCAATTATATAATAGTATAATAACAGCCCACGCCATAATGATGATTTTCTTTATGGTTATGCCAGCATTAATAGGTGGTTTTGGTAATTTTTTATTACCATTATTAGTAGGAGGTCCTGATATGGCATTCCCAAGATTAAATAATATAAGTTTTTGATTATTAGTACCAAGTTTATTTTTATTTATATTCTCAGCAACTATAGAAAATGGTGCAGGTACAGGATGAACATTATATCCACCATTATCAGGTATACAATCACACAGTGGACCTAGTGTAGATTTAGCTATATTTGGTTTACACTTAAGTGGTATAAGTAGTATGTTAGGTGCTATGAATTTTATAACTACAATTTTAAATATGAGAAGTCCAGGTATACGTTTACACAAATTAGCTTTATTTGGATGAGCTGTAATTATTACAGCCGTATTATTATTATTATCATTACCAGTATTAGCTGGTGGTATTACTATGATATTAACTGATAGAAACTTTAACACTTCATTCTTTGAAGTAGCTGGAGGAGGTGATCCTATATTATTCCAGCACTTATTCTGATTCTTTGGACATCCTGAGGTTTATATTTTAATTATACCAGGTTTTGGTATAATTAGTACTGTTATATCAGCAGCTTCAGGTAAAAATGTTTTCGGATACTTAGGTATGGTTTATGCAATGTTATCAATTGGTGTATTAGGTTTCATAGTTTGAAGTCATCACATGTATACTGTTGGTTTAGATGTTGATACTAGAGCATACTTCACAGCAGCTACTTTAATTATTGCAGTACCTACAGGTATTAAAATATTTAGTTGATTAGCTACATGTTATGGTGGATCTTTACATTTAACACCTCCTATGTTATTTGCGTTAGGATTTGTTGTGTTATTCACAATAGGTGGTTTAAGTGGAGTTGTTTTAGCTAATGCTTCACTTGATGTAGCATTCCACGATACTTATTATGTTGTTGCTCACTTCCATTATGTATTATCTATGGGTGCTGTATTTGCATTATTTAGTGGATGATACTTCTGAATACCTAAAATATTAGGTTTATCTTATGACCACTTTGCAGCTAAAGTTCATTTCTGAATTTTATTTATAGGTGTTAATTTAACATTCTTCCCACAACACTTCTTAGGTTTACAAGGAATGCCTAGAAGAATTAGTGACTACCCTGATGCTTTCTATGGTTGAAATTTAATTAGTAGTATAGGTTCTATTATTAGTGTTGTAGCTACATGATATTTCTTAACTATTATATACAAACAATTAACTGAAGGTAAAGCTGTATCAAGATATCCTTGATTAACACCACAATTATTTAGTGATACATTCCAAGTTAATTTCACAAGAAATAATAGTTCTTTAGAATGATGTTTAACTAGTCCACCTAAGCCACACGCTTTTGCTAGTTTACCTTTACAATCTTAGGTAGTAATTTTTTTTTTTTTTTTACAATTAATATAATTGTAAAAATATATTACGCAATATAAGAGTTAGTTCTAACTCGACAATATAAAAAATTTTTTTTCTAAGTTATATTTGTATATTATTTTTATATAACAAAAAAAAAAAAAGATGCTTTATTTAATAATAAGTGATTTACGTTTAGAGGAGGAGCTACTGATATATTTTATATGTTCTAATGATAGAATGTTGTTAGATGAATTATGTTGTTTAATATTACCAAAAGATAAAAATAAAAATTATGAAAGAGACTTAATTATTAAAATGTATCAAAAAAGTAGTTAAGTAGTAAGTATGACTTTTCCTCTAAGTTAAAATTGTATATACTTTTTATATAAACATATAAATTATATATGTTACAAGCAGCAAAAATAATAGGAACAGGTTTAGCAACAACTGGTTTAATAGGTGCAGGAGTAGGTATTGGTATCGTATTTGGGGCACTAATACTAGGTGTAGCAAGAAATCCATCATTAAGAGGACAATTGTTTTCATATGCAATTTTAGGTTTTGCTTTTGCAGAAGCAACAGGATTATTTGCTTTAATGATGGCTTTCTTACTATTGTATGTAGCGTAATGGCTATATTTTATATACTCTTAAATATATTAATAAATATTGATATAAATATAATAAAATTAAAATCGATTTATACGAATAATTTAGATAAAAATAAAAAAAAACTCATTAATTTAAGAGTTAATAACAAAATAAAAAAAAAAAGAAGAACATATCTTTTTGATAAAATATTAGAAAGATAGTTTAGATATAATATAGAAATAATAACAAAAATGACAGCAACAACTTTTTTTTTATTTTTAATACCAGTACTAGGTATAGTATTGTTATTAGTTAATTTAATATTTGCGCCTAGTAATGCGTATTTGGAAAAAGATAGTGCATTTGAATGTGGATTTCACTCTTTCTTAGATCAAAATAGAACACAATTTGGTATTTCTTTCTTTGTATTTGCTTTATTATTTTTATTATTTGATTTAGAAATTTTATTACTATACCCTTATGTAGTAAGTGCTTATACTAATGGTATATACGGTTTAGTAATAGCTTTAATTTTTTCTCTAGTATTAACTTTAGGTTTTGCTTTTGAATTAGGTAAAAGTGCACTAAAAATAGAAAGTAGACAAAATAAAGATGTGGATAATGATTCATGAGAATCATATTCATTAACATATAATTAGTGAATTAAAATAAAAATAACTAAATAGTACAAGTATATACTACAAAAAAGTAGTATCTTTTAAAAATTTTTATACGAATAAGTAAGAACTTAATAATAATTTAAATATATGAATTTAATTTTTAATTTTTTAATAACAAATATACAGTTGGATGCTCCAACAGCTTGAGGATTATTTTTCCAAGATAGTGCGTCACCTCAAATGGAAGGAATTGAGGAATTACACAATAACATTATGTTTTATTTAGCTATAGTATTATTTACTGTTACTTGAATGATAGTAAATATTATAAAAAATTTTTTAGCTTCTAGATCACCTATTGCACATAAATATATGAATCATGGTACTTTAATAGAATTAATTTGAACTATATCACCTGCATTTATATTAATATTAATAGCATTTCCATCATTCAAATTATTATATCTTATGGATGAAGTAATGGACCCATCATTAGTTGTGTATGCTGAAGGTCATCAATGATATTGAAGCTACCAATACCCAGATTTTACTAATGAAGAAGATGAGTTTATAGAGTTTGATTCATATATAGTACCTGAAAGTGATTTAGAAGAAGGTCAATTTAGAATGTTAGAAGTTGATAATAGAGTTATAATACCAGAATTAACACACACTAGATTTGTTATTTCAGCAGCCGATGTTATACATTCTTATGCTTGTCCTTCTTTAGGTATTAAAGCAGATGCTTACCCAGGAAGATTAAATCAAGCTTCAGTTTATATAAACCGTCCAGGAACATTCTTTGGTCAGTGTTCAGAAATATGTGGTATACTTCATAGTTCTATGCCTATTGCTATCCAATCTGTTTCTATAAGAGATTTCTTATTATGATTAAGAGAACAAATGGAAGGTTAATAATAAAAAATTATGAAAAAAATAAATTACATTTAAAATAATAATTTTAAATGTATAAGCCTTAGCGTAAAAATACAAAAGAATAGATTAAAAGCCATATAAATGGACCAATCATATTTTTAGTTAATTTAGCTTGCTTATATCGTGTTAATTTAATGGCAGAATGTCATGCTACGAACATGAAAATATAAGTTCAAATCTTATACACGTTAACTGTGTGATTTTTAACAGTATAAGCTTATATATATATATATATATATAGCTAAAAAAAAATATAAGTATATTAATATAGAAAATATATTAATAATACTAAAAAAAAAATCTGTAGTATAGATAAATCCAAAAAAAAAAATTAAAAAAAAAAATGAGTTTTTCAATAGTATTATTTTTTATAGGAATAGCAGGATTTGTTTTAAATAGAAAAAATATAATACTGATGTTAATTTCAATTGAAATTATGTTATTATCAGTAACATTTTTAATATTAATGAGTTCTCTTAGTTTTGACGATATATTAGGTCAAACATTTGCTGTATATATTTTAACTATAGCAGGAGCCGAGTCAGCAATAGGTTTAGGTATTTTAATTGCTTATTATAGATTAAGAGGTAGTATATCAATACAATATAGATAATGTATTTAACATTGATAATTTTACCCCTTTTAGGTTCAATAGTATCAGGTTTCTTTGGTAGAAAAGTAGGTGTAAGTGGTGCACATCTTATAACATGTGCTTCAGTAATAACTACAACATTCTTAGCAATAATAGCATTCTTTGAAGTAGGTTTTAATAATATACCTGTAACAATAAATGTAGCAAGATGAGTAGATGTAGAATCACTATATGTATTATGGAATTTTAGATTTGATTCATTAACAGTATCAATGTTAATACCAGTATTAATAGTATCTAGTTTAGTTCATATATATTCTATTAGTTATATGAGCCATGATCCACATAACCAAAGATTCTTTAGTTATTTAAGTTTATTCACATTTATGATGATAATCTTAGTAACAGGAAATAATTATTTAATAATGTTTGTAGGTTGAGAAGGAGTAGGTGTTTGTTCATATTTATTAGTAAATTTTTGATTTACTAGAATAGCAGCAAATCAAAGTTCTTTATCAGCTTTATTAACAAATAGAGTAGGTGATTGTTTATTAACTGTAGGTATGTTTGCTATTTTATGATCTTTTGGTAACATAGATTATAGTACAGTATTTGCATTAGCACCATATTATAACGAAAATATTATAACAATTATAGGTATTTGTTTATTAATAGGTGCAACAGCAAAAAGTTCACAAGTTGGTTTACATATCTGATTACCACAAGCTATGGAAGGTCCTACTCCAGTATCTGCATTAATCCACGCAGCTACTATGGTTACAGCAGGAGTTTATTTATTAATGAGATCATCTCCATTAATAGAGTATAGTTCAACAGTATTAGTATTATGTTTATGATTAGGAGCAATTACAACAGTATTTAGTTCTTTAATAGGTTTATTCCAACAAGATATTAAAAAAGTTATTGCTTATTCAACTATGAGTCAATTAGGTATGATGGTAATAGCTATAGGTTTATCTAGTTATAATTTAGCATTATTCCATTTAGTAAATCACGCTTTCTACAAAGCGTTATTATTTTTAGGAGCTGGATCAGTTATACACGCAGTAGCAGATAATCAAGATTTCAGAAAATATGGTGGTTTAAGAGAATTTTTACCTTTAACTTATTCAGTTATATTAATAGCTTCATTAAGTTTAGTTGCTGTGCCTTTTATGACAGGTTTCTATTCTAAAGATTTTATTCTTGAATCTTCATATGGTCAATTCTACTTGTCAGGTACTGTAGTTTACTTTGTAGCTACTATAGGTGCAATGTTTACTACATTATATTCAGCTAAAGTTTTATATTTAACATTCTTAACTAATCCTAATGGTCCATTATTTAGTTACAAAATAGCACATGAAGGTGATTTATTCTTAACTATACCTTTAATTATATTATCTATATTCTCTATATTCTTTGGTTATATAACTAAAGATATATTTATAGGTTTAGGTACAGGTTTCTTTGTAGATAATAGTTTATTTATTCACCCTAGTCATGAAATTATGTTAGATACTGAGTTTGCAGTACCAACATTCTTTAAGTTATTACCTTTTGTATTTACTGTTTCATTAAGTATAATTTCAGTATTATTATCAGAATTTTTACCTAAATTACTTATAAACTTTAAATATTCTAAATTAGGTTATAATATATTTAGTTTCTTTAATCAAAGATTCTATATAGAACTATTCTATAATAAATATATCGTAGAAGGTGTATTAAAATTAGGTGGTCAAACAACTAAAAGTCTTGATAAAGGTTCTGTTGAGTTAATAGGACCATATGGTTTAGAAAAAGGTTTAGTGGCATTAAGTACTAATTTAGGAAAATTAAGTACAGGTGTTGTAACTACATATGCTTTATATATTATATTAGGTTTATTATTTTATGCTACATTATTAAATTTCCAAAGTGAAACTAGTATATATATGCTAAGTATAATAGGTTTTTTTGGTTTATTCAGTAAAAATCCCAAAACTAATAAATAATATAAATTAATTATATTATTAAATAATTTGTAATTTAAATATATCTTTTAATTGAATATGCTTTTATCTTCAATATTTTGTTTAGTATGGTCTAATGCTTTAGCATCTAGACGTGATACTGCAATTCTTTATTCTAGAATAGGTATAATTATATTATTTTATTGTATTTTTTTATCATATAATAATTTATTTATAACTTATTTAGATAGTGGTATTGGGTTATTTAGTGGTTTATTTTATACATCTTCTATAACACAAACTTTTCATATATTAATATTTATTATAAGTTTATTAATATTGAATATGACAGGATTTTATCCTAGAAAATTATTATCTACTGAGTTTACAACTTTAAATAAATTATTTACAAAAATACATGTAATAAAAACTAGAGTTTTAAATAATATTATATATAAAAGAGGTGAACAATATTCTATTGTTGAATATACATTAATGTTATTATTAATTATAACAGGTAGTGTATTTTTAATATCAAGTAATGATTTAGTATCTTTTTTTTTATCTATAGAATTACAAAGTTATGGTTTATACTTATTATGTACTATGTATAGAAATTCAGAATCATCTACTTCAGCTGGTTTAACTTATTTCTTATTAGGTAGTTTATCTTCTTGTTTTATATTATTAGGTATAGGATTAATATATGCTAATTTAGGTGTTACTTACTTAGATAGTTTTTATATTATAAATAATTTAGCTGGTATATTAGATGAGCAAAATATAACTGTTTACATACCATTTTGTTTAATATTAATGTCTGTAGGATTTTTATTTAAAGTTTCTGCAGCACCTTTCCATTTCTGATCACCTGATGTTTATGATGGAATACCTACTATAGTTACTACTTTTGTAGCAATTATTGCAAAAATATCTATATTAACTTTATTATTACAATTAGTTCATTATACTAATAGTATATATATTACAACTCAATATAATTGAACTATTAGTTTATTAGTTAGTTCATTATTATCTTTAATAATTGGTACTGTTTTAGGTTTAACTCAAAATAGAATAAAAAGATTATTTGCTTTTAGTACTATATCACACTTAGGTTTCATGTTATTAGCTTTAACTATTAATAGTGTTGAGTCTATACAATCATTTATATTCTATTTAGTTCAATATAGCTTATCTAATTTAAATGCCTTTATATTATTAGTGGCTATAGGTAGTAGTTTATATGCTTATAATGATAATAATACAAATCATAAAAATTTAATAGATAGAAAAAATTCACCTATACAACTTATTAGTCAACTTAAAGGTTATTTTCATATAAATAGTATATTAGCTTTAAGTTTAACTATTACTTTATTTTCTTTTGCAGGTATTCCACCTTTAATTGGATTCTTTGCGAAATTAATGGTATTCTCAGCTGCTTTACAAGAAGGATTTATTTTTATAACATTAATAGGTGTATTAACTAGTGTTATAAGTGCAGTTTATTATTTATTTATTGTAAAAACAATGTTTTTTGATGAACATTCATATACATTTAAAAAAAAAATTCCAAGACTTAAATATGCCAGCTTTAGTTGTTAAAAAAGATAAAGTAGTTAAAACTATACAGTTAGATAGTTTTACTTTATCTAGTTCTTTATCTATAATTATTTCTATTTTAACTTTAGTTATTTTATTATTTATGTTTATGCCTAATGAGTGATTACATATGTCTAATTTATTAGCTGTTGTATTATTTGTACCAGGTAGTATATAAAAATTATATAATAATTTTTATGTATAAAATATTTTATACATAAAGTCTTAAATAAAAGGAAAAATAGTATATATTCAGATGTTCAAATCATCGATGACTAAAAAAGATATATTTATATATATATATAAATATATACTTTAAAAGGTTAAAAAAAAATAATGTTTTTTTTTTAACGATAAAAATAAAAATTAAAAACAAATTATAAAAAAAAAATATAATTATAATTAAATAAAATAAAAAAAAAAAAAAAAAAAAAATGTTCGAATTAACACAAGAATTAATAGTAACAATAAATAGTTTGGTGCCTGAAGTACCAAACAATTTAACAGATACAATAGATAAATTAGAGCCTGAAATAAAACAAAATCTAATAGATATAATAAATAAATTAGGGCCTAATTTAAAAGATATACCTAATTTTATATGCAAAGATATTTCAGATACATTTTTTGCATATAAATGGGATGTTGTGGATTTACAGAATAAACAGGTAAAGCGTTTAGAGTATGAAAAAAAATTTAACGAAATATGTATAAATACGTTTAAAGATTGGAAAAGGAACTGTATAACAGACAGAAAAAATGTTGCAGATTTACATAAAGCTAGAGATTTGTTATTTAGTATGACTACTATTAATTCTACTAATTTAGGTTCAGAATTAGAATTTAACAAATTAGTAAAAATATATGCTGCTTCATATGATAAAAAATTGTTACTTTCAGCTTATAATGAAAAAACTTTTTTACTAGAAAATCAAAAAATATACTTCGGAGAACATAATACATATAAATTTGCTGAGGAAAATATAATAACAAGCTCTAGGGATGCAAAATTCGGAACGGTTGTTGGAATAACAAGTGAAGATGTAATATCTTATACAAAAGATGGTAAGATAAAATTAGGATTTAGTGTTAAACCTAAAATAGAAGATATAGTTAAAACACCTAATACAACACCTCAAGAACTAGCGACATATATGAGATGTTTAGATTATATGGATGTTCAGCATACTCAACGTCTTAATAAATTGGACAATTATAATTATATAAACAAACATTTACCATGTTTATTTAAAAAAAAAAAAAAAAATAGTATATATATACTCATTAAAAAAATATAATTATATTTTAATATAGAGACTTTAGTCTAATAGTAAAACATGTAGTTTTAAAATATAGGGCTTTAAATCCCATAAAGTTTTAAGAATAATATAGGAATAATAACAGAAAATAAAAAAAAATATAATTATATATATAAATATATAAGTTAAAAGTCAGTAAATAAAATAAATAAAAAAAAATAAAAAAAATGAGAATTTTAAAAAGTAATCCTTTATTAAGAATATTAAATTCATATTTAATAGACGCACCAACTCCAGCTAATATTAGCTATTTATGAAATTTTGGATCATTATTAGGTTTATGTTTAGGTATACAAATTGTAACTGGTGTTACATTAGCAATGCATTATACACCTACAGTATTAGAAGCTTTTAACTCAGTAGAGCACATAATGAGAGATGTTAACAATGGTTGATTAATACGTTATTTACACGCTAATACAGCTTCAGCATTTTTCTTTTTATTATATCTACACATAGGTAGAGGTTTATACTACGGATCATATAAATCACCAAGAACATTAACATGAGCTATAGGTACTGTTATAGTTGTATTAATGATGGCTACAGCTTTCTTAGGTTATGTTTTACCATATGGACAAATGAGTTTATGAGGTGCTACAGTTATTACTAACTTAATGAGTGCAATACCTTGAATAGGTCAAGATATAGTTGAATTTATTTGAGGAGGTTTCTCTGTTAATAATGCAACATTAAATAGATTCTTTGCATTACACTTCTTATTACCATTTGTATTAGCAGCTTTAGTAGTAATGCATTTAATAGCATATCACGATGTAGTAGGATCAGGTAATCCTTTAGGTATTTCTGGTAATTATGATAGATTACCATTTGCTCCATATTTTGTATTTAAAGATTTAATAACTATATTTATTTTCTTTATAGTATTATCAGTATTTGTATTCTTTATGCCAAATGCTTTAGGAGATAGTGATAATTATATTATGGCTAATCCAATGCAAACACCACCAGCTATAGTACCTGAATGATACTTATTACCATTCTACGCAATATTAAGATCTATACCTAATAAATTATTAGGTGTTATATCTATGTTTGCATCTATTTTATGTTTAATGGTTATGCCTGCTACAGATTTATCTAAATTAAGAGGAGTACAATTTAGACCATTAAGTAAAATAGCTTTCTTTATTTTTGTAGCTAACTTCTTAATATTAATGCAAATAGGAGCAAAACACGTTGAAACACCTTTCATAGAATTTGGTCAAATTTCAACTGTTTTATATTTTGCACATTTCTTTGTAATAGTTCCTGTTATTAGTATAGTAGAAAATAGTTTAGTTGAATTATCTACTAGGAAATAGGTATAAGAAATATAA